>NC_081416.1:80017245-80044927 GCF_949786415.1 Peromyscus eremicus | reverse complement strand
CAGATGCTAATTTTATACCACTAACCCAGTGAGAATTGGGTAGAAGAGGAAGATCAAGGTCAAAACAAAAAGTATCACTGGATCCCCCTGTACCCACCTGTTCAAAGTATAATGAATGTATTGTGGTGGTTAGAACTGAACATTTGGGAGTGAAGCAGATTGCAGTCTCGATAGTTACCCCATGGAGGTCTCTCGGAAGTGTCTCTGCTTTAGCCGTCTGGTGCTTATAGCATCAATCATGTATTTCTGATCCTTAGCTAGTGTATTAGTTTCCTAAAGCCACTGTAACAAATTCAAAGACATACAGGCACCTAAAATGGCATGAAGTTAGTTAGTGTCGTACAGCTCTGGAGACCGAAAGTCTAAAAATGGATCTGTTAGGACTAAAGTCAAGGTGTCAGCTGGCTGCTTTCCTCCTGGGAGACCGGAGGGGACGTTCTGTTCCTTGCCTTTTCCAACTGCTGTGGACCACCCACATTCCTCGATCATGTTCCTTCTAGCAAGAACACGACACCAACCTCTGCTTCCACCATCACAGCTCACCCTCAGACTGGCCCTGGAGCCTCCCTCTTAGGACTCTCGTGGTTCTATGGAGTCCACTCCAATAAGTCAGTATCATTCCCCTTTGCGGGGTCCTTAGCTTAATCACATCTGCAAAGGACGTTTTTCCTGGTAAGGTAACATTCACGGTTCCGAGGGCCTTTCATGTACAAGGGAGGTGTGGAGATGGATGGAGCTTGAGCCCCTTTCTCACTCCTCGCTGAGGCTGAGTTGCAAGACACAGGCCACTTTCTACTTCCCCCCAGGCATCCCTATCACTCACCTAGACCAGAGGCATTCGTGTTTGGGACCTCACCAGTAATCTGCACAGGTCTCTAGACTGGGTTCCGAGGGTGCCAGGCTGGAGGCTTTCCCATCCCTGAGAGCAAGGAGTAATTAAATACACCATGAAGCATGTAGGGAGTCTTGGCTTCCTCCAGCTACCTGTGTGGAAGTGGGACCTGGCACATTCAGCAGCTCTGTATGTAAATACCTCCTCTTTAAGAAAAGCCAGTCTGCCCCTGAATTTGCCAAACAGAAATGAGGGGGTGTTTATTTGTATCACAAAGGGATTTAGTTTGTTTCTTAAAATAGGCAGCCGTAGTTAGTCCTCTTTAAAAGCGAGTTTTAGTTAATGGGGAATTTGATTTGCACAATTTTGCAGAAACAAAACCACTTAAAGGAGTTACCTGCACCACAGCTCTTCAGCTTCCAAAATCTGTCTCCAACTGCTGGGGAGAGTGACTGGCCCACTCAGGTCACTCCTCCTCCTCCTCATAGGGCTGGATTCTTTATTTTTGTGCTAATTGGAGAACTTACCATGGTGGAATGTGGAAGAACCATTCAGGAGCCACCTCTACCATGATGTAGTTACACTTTCTTCTCTTCCTGTGGCTCATTCTTTTGTTACTTCATGCACCAGACGTGTATTTCCTGACTATCAGTTATGTGTGACTACTAGGAACTGTGGTAGACACTAGGAAAGTGCAGGATGATGTGCTGTTGATTCCTGGTGCCCTGACAGAACAGACAAGGATGAAGAAGGTCCTGACTTATGCTTTGGAGGTTTTGAAGAAAGGTCTAGAACAGTGGTTCTCAACCTGTGGGTTGTGACCCCCCTGGGGTCAAACAACCCTTTCACAGGGGTCATTTAAGACCATCAGAAAACACAGAGATTTACGTTACATTTCATAATGGTAGCAAAATTACAGTTATGAAGTAGCAAAAAAAAAAAATAACGTTATGGTTGGGGTCACCACAACATGAGGAACTGTATTCAAGGGTCATGTCATTAGGAAGGTTGAGAACTACTCTTCTAGAATAAAATGACTGCTTTAAAATGGGGGAAGAAACTTTCCTAATTCATTCTGGGTCAAGGAAGAAATCCAGGCCATAATGATAGACCGTTTAGAAACTTAATAATGACACTAAATGTAAAACATAAATACAGCCAAAACTGTACTTAAGAGTTTGAGCCTGAAAAATCTTTCAATTTTTAATGAAGAAGAATGAGAATAAATTCACTGGATCGTCCATTCAAGCAGCTTTGGGAGGCGTACATGATGGGAGCTGGTGTTTGGTGGTTATTTGAGGTATCGATGGCATAGTTCTGAGGGTGGACACCACCACCATGATATGGGAACTGCTTCTCTCACTGACATATTTCAGAGAGGGAGACCAGATAATGTACCTGAATACTCTAGTTTCAAATTGTGGAGGCACCCCCAGAACCTAGCCACGGGGGTCCAGAGTTCCTGTGCCTAACTAGTAAGTAGCACAGATACACCGTCATTGGGAAAGCAGAGGCAGTGTTGGAGAAAATCCTGGCAGAACAGACCACCAAACCCATGACCATCCTTCTGAGGGTAGGACACTAACAGAAAACACTCAGCCTGGTAGTACGGGCCTGCAACCCCAGCCACTTGGGAAATTAAGGCAGGAAAGCCCGACTAGGCAACTTAGTGAAAACCTGTCTCAAAATAGAAAGGGTTAGGGAGATGGTTCAGTTGGTAAACTGTTGCTGCATCAGCGTGAGGACTTGAGTTCAGATCACCACCACCCTTGTGAAAGCCAGACACGGTGGCTGACATCTGTAACCCCAGCACCTGGGTGCAGAGACAGGTGGATCCCTGGAGTGTGGTAGCCCCTAGTCTAGCAGAATCAGTGAGCTAGCAGGGTCAGTGAGAGACTCTGTCTTAAAAATTACTAGCTGATTGACCAACTAACTAACTAAGGTGGAGAGCTACTGAGAAAGATATTCAACATTGACTGCTCTCCACAAGTCTGTGTATGCATATGCACAACACAGACACAGACAGACACACACACACACTCACACGCTCATGCAAACACATAAAACAGATAGATACATAGTTCTATGTACAGTAGTTTTCTAGCATGCAAGTGGCCCTGTGTTCCGTACCTAGCACTAAAAAGAAGTACATTAAACATATAAAATAATAGACAGCAAAGGTTAGTCTGTGGGGAAACTATGAGTCCCCATAACAATATGACTTGAGGAGAGATTGATAGGATCAATGTCACACCAGAGTCAGACGCTACACTGTAAACACATGGGCAATTTCCAAGAAAAACACAAACTCAAAGTCATTCCGAGGAGTCATGAAAAGCATCTTTGGTGGTTGTGAGGAACTCCTAGAAGGAGAAAGGGAGAGAGAGGTGATACTGGCTGGAAAGGATAGCTATCAGCACTTTATTTCCTGGTGTTCCGAAAGTTCTAGATGCAGAAATATGATAAAGAGGGGGAAGGAGGCATATATGTGAGAAAGGAGAAAAGAAAAATAACACCGCTTTCTAGTTAGGATTCTGAAGGCAACTAAAACCCCAAATCAATGGTTATGAGTTTTAAAAAGGCTCCCAAATCTGCACACTGGGATTGCATTACTCTTCTACATGTAAACAGCAAACAGTTGGAAGACACAACGAAAGATGCACATTAAAACCGGATCCCTCAGATGGTCCACTGTAAGAACTGCGTAGGGACAATATGGAGAAAATTAGAGGCTCTCTGGGAGATACGAAACAAGACTTCTTTTTAACAAGGAAGCAATCAATTCCCAGAAGAGTGACTTGCTTTTGTAAAAGTGTCAATTATCTTGAATTTTAATTTTGAAAATGTAAGGTCAGTTCAATGAAAGTCCCAATTATTTTGTCTTATTTTATTTTTGGAGAATAGGGATTAACTTACTGTGGTTCCAATACAATTCCCCTTGGTATTTTAAAAACCTTGATAAACTGCTTCTGAAGTTCACTTGGAAGAATAAACCCGCAGCAATAGCTAGAAAAACACTGGAAATGAGGATAATGAGGATGGGCTCACGGTGTTGGGGCACATGTCATAAAGCTGCTGTAATTACCCCCACCCCCTCCATTGCCATACTTCCTGTCAGATCAGTGGACAAAGCTGAGGGCCTGAGGAGAAGCTCAGCATATATAATTATTGAACACTTAATAAACTTGCCATTGGCAATCCATGCAGAAGGACAGAATTATTCAATCCAGGAATTATTGTCCCAGGCTGCTGGGACAACTGGGTACCTATGGTGGGGTTAGATTCCCAAGGCTTACTGGATTTCAAAAAAAAAAATTACAGATGGATTAAAGAGCTTAAAGTCAAAATGGCATCAAATGCATATTTTTAAACATCCTCACACGCATGATTTGAGGAATGGAGAGAGTCCCCATTTGGCTGTTTGTCCAAGCAAACTCAGAATGCTTTCTTTACACTTTTCCTTACACTGCTTGGAAAGCTGTACATGGCATTTTTGATCTTATTTTATCCTTCATTGTTCATTTTTGTTATTGTTAGTATTCTTAGTGTTTGGGTCTTACACACGCTCTGCTATTGAGAGGCACCCCCAAACTTAATTCTTAAACAAATGTATTGTTGTGGTGTGTGTGTGTGTGTGTGTGTGTGTGTGTGTGTGTGTGTGTGTGTGCGCGCCACAGCATTTGTGTGCAGGTCAGAGGATGGATTTCAGGAGTTAGTTCTCTCCTACTGTGGGTTGCTGGGAGTAAGCAGAAATCGGAAATCGTCAGGCCCACCCAGCAGGTGCTCATATCTGCCTAGCCATCCTGCCAGCCATCCCCATCTTAATTGTTCACACACTTAAATTAGCCTTACATGCAGTTCATCAGCATTTTGCACACTCTCCTGGGGAACGTAGGCTGCGGCGCATTCGGCACGGCCATCCCTCCCATCCTGGTGTTTTGTAACTTAGCCTCTCTCTGTTGATTTCTGTCTCCATCTTAAAATTTTATTTTATGGAAGAATCAAGCATATATAAAAGAAGGCAGATTGCCATTAAATCCTCATAATGTCTACCAGGAAGGTTTAATGATGAGTCATAATGATCAAGTTTCTTTCTTTCTTATTTTCTTTTTTTTTTTTTCAATCTATTGCCCCCCTGAGCACACCGAATTACTTTGAGTTGAATTATTTTATCCATAAAGCTTTTAAGATGTAGCTCTCAAAGACAGATACCGTTAAAATAACCGCCATGCCACTACCATACCAAAGGTATTTGTTCTCTAATATCGATAAGAATAATTGCCTAGTATCATAAAATCCAAGTGAATAGATCCGTTTTCCTGATTGTCTCAGTAGATTTTTAATATTGCTGTCTTATTCAAATTAGGATTTAAATGACATATGCATAATGTCTTTAGTCAAGATGTTTTTTATATTTCTTTGGATGTAAGTTTCTCTTATTTTCTCTCTTTTTCTTTCCTTGTTTCTTACGTGTTGGCGACTCCATATTGGTTTTTTTTTGTGCAGCTGCCCACGTTCTGGGGACTTGAAAGAGGAGGCAGTAACTGCCTCCCGGTAACATCATCTAACACACGCCTGGCGTTTGTACTGTCTGTGAATTTGTAGTCGAACCCTTAAGACTATCCCTGGACAAATGTTCACGGACACTGTGCACTGTCGGTACCCGCGGATGGCGGGCTGCACAATCACAGCTCTCTGAGTAGCTTGAACTTTTCTGCTCCGTTTGTTGACTATGTGCTTTACAAAACTTCTGAGTTGGTCCCTAACGGGGTCCATCCTCTAGGAACCCAGGAGTCTAGAGGATGTAAAAGATCTGAGAAACAAAACTGAAAACTGTCCATTTTATGATGTATATACTCACCATCCCTTCCTCAAACCACGGGAGCCCTGAGACAGTGAAGCCGTACCATAGATGCATCGAACTCTCATGGTTTCAAATGTACATTGATTTGTTTCTGGTTACAAATTACAAGCAGCATGGCTGCCTCACTGTCCTCCCTCCTCCTCTTTCCCTCCTCTTTCTCCCACCTCCCCTCTGCTTTCTGTCACCTTCTGGTCCCTTTTCCTCCTCCTCCTCCTCCTCCTCCTCCTCCTCCTCCTCCTCCTCCTCCTCCTCTCCTCTTCCCCTTCCTCCTGCCCTCCCTTTTATCTTCCTCCTTCCTCCCCAGGCTGCCCCCTCCTCCTCTTCATCCCAGAGTTTCCCACTTGCTAGGCAGGCACTCCACTGAGCTCCACCCCCAGCCTGGAGCCTGTTTCTTCTCCGCCCACACTGACTTGACACTGATCTGGTGAGAGGAACGCGCCTCTGCCATTCTTGCTCACTGTTCCTCCACATGCTTCCTGTTCTAATCATCCCTCCAGGTAGGAGTCTAACGCTGAAAGACACATGTTTCTGATGTATTACGGACCTAAATATCAGCCAACTGCTTCATCTGGTACTTGATCTAAAAAAAAAAAAAAGCACCCTATTTCCAAATCAATAAAGGACCAGGCACTTGAAATGATCTTTAAGGGGCTGTAACTTTGGGGTATATGTGATTCTTAGCACACTAGTTATGTTATTTTATTTTATTTTTTTTTTGGTTTTTCGAGACAGGGTTTCTCTGTGTAGCTTTGCGCCTTTCCTGGAACTGGCTTGGTAGCTCAGGCTGGCCTCGAACTCACAGGCATCCACCTTCCTCTGCCTCCCGAGTGCTGGGATTAAAGGCGTGCGCTACCACCGCCCGGCTTATGTTAATTTTTAATGTGTATGCAAGTGTATGTGGTGTGTATGTGTGTGCATGCATGCTCACATGTGTATGAGTGCAGGTGGAGGCAGTAGAGGTGAATGCATGCATGCATGCATACATGCATTTGTGGTGTGTGTGTGTGTGTGTGTGTGTGTGTGTGTGTGTGTGTGTGTGTGCATTGTGGAGGCCCAAAGTTGGCATATGATGTGTTGCTCAACTGCTCTCTACTTTCTTTATTGAGGCAGGGCTTCTCTCAATTTGGAGCTAGTCCAGCTAGATAGTGACAATGGGGATGCCCATCTCGGCCTCCTGAGGGCTGCTAGGATTACAGGGAGCCACCTTGCATGCCCAGTGGGGTCTGGGGATCAGACACCACTCTTCACAACTATGCGCCAAGTCCTTTACTCACCGAGCTGTCCCTCAAGCCCCCTACTTAACTTAGACAACTAATGCCTGCACAGGATGTCCCATCAGTGTACCCAACGGAGGACATAAGGTAGAAGCTGATGTTATTTTTGCATGATGTCTTCACATGGAGCAACCTAATGGCTTCTTCTCCCTCTCCTCCCGTTTCCCTCCCTCTCTCCTCCCCACTCCTGTTCTCTCTTTTGCAGTCTGCTGCTTTGTTGTGCACAAGCGCTGCCATGAATTCGTCACCTTCTCCTGCCCCGGTGCGGACAAGGGCCCAGCCTCTGACGTGAGTACCCAGTAGCAGCCAACCCTTCCTGGTGTGCAGTCACTTTAATAGGTTTGCTCTCAGTGGAGGCAGGTGGAGAGGGAGTGTTGCTGGGCAGGGAAATGGGTAGGTCTCCACTGTGATTCTGGCTAGTGACTAGCTGGACACTGGGGCCTGGAGATGGATGGGCACTACTTACTCACTAGTGCTCCCGTAAGAAGGCAGCTTTTCCATACATTTTCCAGTCCTTTGTTGGGAGGTCTTACTATCAGGGTCCACGAATCAGAAGAATGGGGATTGATCCTGCTACTATTCATCCCAAAGTATTAGCTGGGTGCGGTAGAACACACTATAACCCCACCCCCAGAAAGCTGAGGGTTGTGAGTGACAGGTCAGCCTGGGCTACACTGTGGGATCCTGTTTCAAAAAAGCAAAAACAAACAAATAACCAAGGTGTGACTATTGCCAGTGGGACAGGAGATGCTTGTAGTGATGAGAATTTTTTCATTTAATCACTATATATTTTAGTATGTATTGAGAAAATATATTTAGTAATAGTTTCATACATCTGGTATGGATATAAAAATTCACATCTAAGAAAAATTATTTAGGTTAAATAAAGATAAATCGACTTAAAGACAGTATCATGTCACTGATAAGCTGAGTGATGTGAGGGTAGAAAACCTGAGTGTTTTGGTGTAAGCTTGTCTGAAGTTTGGGGTATTTGTTGGCTCTCTACACAACAGGCATTCTGAGCCCTGACTTTCTTCCTTCCTTCTGCCAGAGGCCACCACTATGCTAGATGGTGAAAATGCCTGATACTTGTTTTTTTAGGCTGTCGGATTGCTGATAAATGAACACACACAACCTGAGGGGCATGGGAGAGGGCTTCTAGGGAAAAATCCTTTCCTGTAAGAAAAATACATCCCTCATCTCTTCTTTTGCTCTCTAGGACATTTTGTGTGTGTGTGTGTGTGTGTGTGTGTGTGTGTGTGTGTGTGTGTGTGTGTGATGCTTAGAGTTGTGGCAGGCTTTCGGGGCTAATAAAAGAGAGATCTTGAGCATAGTGCCTCCGAAGGGCAGGCTGAAGAAACCTACTTCATTGATGATGCTGAAGGAGGGAATCACTTCTGAGTCTTCTTACCCTGCAGCTGGACGGACAGGTGAGGTAAGAAGTTGGCTGTTTGTGGCATGCAGCCCAGATGCCCTAATTGATAGGGCTTTGTACTATGCAGTCCCACACTGCCCAGGAGCCAGCTAGCTCTTGTACTTTATTTCTGCTTTGCTTATCCTGGAATTCTTCTAATTTGTCTTTGTCTCCCACACCAGCCTTGTTCCCCACTTAGAACTGATGGCTGACTCTGCTGGTTGTGGTGGTGTACATCTTTAGTCCAGCACTCAGGAGGCAGAGGCAGGCAGATCTGCGTTTGAGGCCAGCCTGGTGTGCAGAGCAAATTCCAGGTCAGTCAGGGTTACATAGAGAAACCTTGTCTTGGAAAACAAAACAAAACAAAAAATAATTGGTGGCTGACCTCAGCTTGCCCCAAATAAAAAGGGGCAGCCTTCTGTCACTGAATTTCTTTGACTTCTGCTACTCTTCGGCCAATGGTCATCCACTTAGCATTTTGCTGCAGTTCAGGAGTGGGGTGTAGTGAGGGTTCAGATGATGTCTGTTGCCATAACAACAAGACCAGTCCAGTCTAGAGTTTGTGTTGCTGATACTTGGCTTGGGAAATGTGATGCTTGAGGTTGAGAACTCCAAGGAATGGGAACCTTCCAAAGTTCTTCCAGGTCTGAGACAGAACATTCATTTATATGAGATTATATGAAAGGGAAGGCTTTTGGCTTCTGATATCAAAACACCCAAGGGTAGACCTGGCATCATAAGTCAAGCTATTTCGGTGAAATTCTTGGGAGTCTCCTTCTTCACGTCTTGGATCACAGCATTCCTGTGTTTGATTCATTTTTAGGAAGATTTTCTTCCTATGAGAACATGATGGCTGTGGTTCCTTTCCAGCAACTCCAGCAACCATAGATCACAGTGGCCAGAAGGATGGGCTATGCTGATAGGCAAGCTCTGTTCACGTGCTGTGGTGGTCTGAATGTTTTGTCTTTCTTCAAATTCATGTTGACATTCTAACCCCCAAATGATGGTATTAGAAGCAAGACTTTTAGGAAGTGATCTGGTCAAGAATTGGGGGGGGGGGAACCTTCATGAATGGATGGCATCCACACCTTTAGAAAAAGGACCTGAGAAACGTCTCATCCCCTCCACCATATGAGGTACACCAACCGTCCTAGTTAGGGTTCCAGTTGCTGTGAAGAGACACCATGTCCAGAGCAACTCTTAGAAAGGAAAAACATATAATTAGGGTGGCTTACATTTTCAGAGGTTCAGTCCACTATCATCATAGTGCAACATGGTGGTGTGCAGGCAGACATGGTGCTGGAGAAGTAGCTGAGTGTCCTACATCTTGACTTGCAGGCAACAGGAAGAGAACTGAACATGGGGCGTAGCTTGAGCACATATGAGACCTCAAAGTCCATCTCCACAGTGACACACTTCCTCCAACAAGACCACACCTCCTCATAGTGCCACTCCCTTTGGGGGCCATTTTCTTTCAAACCACCACACCAAGGCAAGAGCAAGGTAAACAGAAATGGGCTCTCACCAGACACTTGGTCTGCCATTCCCTTGATCTTGAGCCTCTTGGCTTCTAAAATCATAAGAAATAGTTTTGTGATTTAAAAGTCACCTATTTTGGTTTGGCAGCCCTAACAGACTCAAACAGGAAGTTTTGTGCCAAGAATGTTTGTAGACGAATAGAAATTCAGGGGTGAGTTTTACAAAGTGACTTTGGGGTTTCTGAAATTGTGGCAAGGTTCCCCAGATGGCTGTAAGGATCCTCAAAATCAGCACCAGTGTATGCTGTTCCCCTGATGGCCAAGATCCTGGCATCAAGTGGTGGCAGTTAAAGTGGTACCATTCACAATTACTCCTGGTGACCCATCTGGAGACATGTGGGTTCCTCTCTCCAAGAGGATGTCCTCAGATGGCCTGGACACCTTGGCTCTTCTGGGAGAAATTCTTCCACCAGACAAACACTAATGGCTCTACTTTAAGCTTCTTATGCCTCTGACAGGAGTAATGGAACTTGCTGGGTAAAGAATGGGGTCTCTCCTAATGTGGGGGGAAAGGAAACGTGTGCCTGGAACACAGGGCTTCTCTCTGGCACCACCATAACTTGTGGTTAAGGTCTATAGAAAACTCTAGTAACCCAACCCAGGCAGGATTACATGGCCCAGACTCTTTAGGGATGGAGCTTTAGATCACTCTGTTAGACAAAGAACCACTATCAACTGAGGTTCTTGATTGACAGCAGAAGGAACATAGAATGAGTAGAAGAGAGTTACAAGCAAGTTACAGTCACCTATAACTTTGCAACCAGTTGTAGAAATGAAGACTGTAGTTCCCATGTGTATTTTGTTATGAATAAATTTGTGGACATATGCACCTGTATTAAGCAAGTATCTGATTTCTTTCTCCTCTTAGTCTTTTGTCGTGTAAGATTAGATGCGTTGACTTCATGTCAGTACTTAAGTTGTTAATTTTACATTTTAGTATTTAAGTACAGAGTGTCAAGAGAAGAGTCATCAGCACTCAGTGACCTTACGTCATTCCTGAGGGAAGAGAGTAGGGTGCTTGTGGTTAATTCAGATCTAATGGTATCGTCAAGTGGAATTATGACTTCGTTGTTCTTTATTCTGAAATAAAGTATAATCCAAAGAGGCGGATACCAAGTTCAGAAAGGATAGACTTACAATGGTTGATTTTTCAAGTAGCAGCTTGCCTGGGTTAAGAGATGCCCCAAGAGCTGGTAAAACAATTTCTAGGTGGGTCTTTGAGGGGATTTCCAGAGAGCTTAGTGTTCAAATCAGTAGACTGAGTAAGAAGCATTGCCCTTATCTGTACAGGTGGGTAGCATTCAGTCTGTTGAAGACCCAGGTAGAAGAAAAGGCAGGAAAAAGGTGAATTCACTCCCTGTTTGAACTAGGGCATCTACATTTCTTCTGCCCCTCAATATCAATGCTCTCAGGTCTGAGGTCTTCAGGATGGTCCAGGATGAATACCATGACTTTTCTGCTTCTCTTGCCTTTGGACTTGGCTTTGGTGGAAATGTACTACTGAGCCTCTTAATTCTCCAGTTTGCAGATGGTAGATCATAAGATTTCTCAGCCTCCATCATCATGTGAGCTGATTCACATAACCAATCTATATATCTATAGCTACATCTCTCCCCTGGGCTCTGTTTTCCTAATACATGTACCTATTCCCAGAGATGAGAGTTTGTATGCTAATTCCATGGTTAAAGAGTGGGGATAGAGCTGGGTGGTGGTGGTGCACGCCTTTAATCCCAGGACTCAGGAGGCAGAGCCAGGCTGATCTCTGTGAGTTCGAGGGCAGCCTGGTCTACAGAGAAAGATCTAGGACAGGCACCAAAACTACACAGAGAAACCCTGTCTTGAAAAACAAAAAACAAACAAACAAACAAACAAAAAAGAGTGGAGATAGATGGCCTCTTAGAGGCACCCTAGAAAATCAGTATTGTTCACTGGTTTAAACTACAGACTATAGATTCAGTCCTCTTAGACATAAACCTGTGTAACCTTGGGGTAGTTATTTTAAATCTCTTAAATTCTTCAGCCGAAAAATGGATAAAAGGATAGCCCCTGCCTTACAGCATTGTTATGAATGTCAAATGTTTGATTATCTATGAAAACTCCTAAAGCAGTGTTTGGTAAGGCTTTACATAGATGATGACGATGATGTTGATGATGATGATGATGGCAATAATGACAATGATGACTATGACTACTTCAGTGCATGTGGGTGGGTAGCAAGAACAAACCAAACAAGTCCAGAGAATGAACAGGCTTTCTGTTGACCATCTGGCAGTCTTTCCTAGGAGTGTGAAGGCTTCATAGGTAGCATAAAGAGCAACCCTTCTCTGTATGAATGGGGAATGCAGCTATCCCCTGCTTTAGGCATGGGGACAGCAGAGAGTGCTCTCACAGTCCCCATGCATCGGATTTGGCAGCCTACTTGCAATGACTCTCTCTCTCTGGATGCTATTCCAAGAAGGTCTGTTGGCAGCAAGAATGATGAATTGGTCCAGACTCCTGAACTGGCTTGACTCGGTTCATTGACCTTTTTTTCTGCCTGTGGTTGGAGACATGATTAAAGACCAGGGCACACCTGCTTGTCCACCTGGACAGGCTGTCTTTGGTGCTTCTGGCGCTCTACAGATCTAGAAGGGTGTCCTCCCCTCCTGTGTGACCTTGAAGGACCAAGTGTGCAGCTTATGAAGCAGAAATGCATGTTTTTGTCTAGGGAAAAGACTGTTCAAGGCTCCATCCTATGTTGTTTGCTATTCCAAACACCACCTAAGCTGGGATGTATTCTGGTCATCATTACAGCTTTATACTTGTGTGACATTACTCTATAGATGGAGTCACACTGTGATATACTGAGCCAACTTCTGTCCTAATGAACCTAGCTACTGATCCAACCATGCAATGGCATTCACAGTACTCACCGTTGGAAGGCCTCAAAACACGGCAGAGCTCATAAATGGCATCTACTCTTCCTTAGGCCTCTTTCTTCTTCTTTTCCTAACATTACAGATTTTTTAAAATTCATTTTTATTTTAATTCTTATACAAAATTTATAATTTATTTATTTTTGGTTTTTCAATAGAGGGTTTCTCTGTGTAGCCCTAGCTGTCCTAGAACTCGCTCTGTAGACCAGGCTGGCCTTGAACTCACAGAGATCCACCTGCCTCTGCCTCCCAAGTGCTGGGATTGGCTTGATCACAGTCTTTCCCCTCCCCAAGTTCCTCTCAGATCCTTCTTACCTCCATACCCAACGCAACTTCATGTTTTCTGTCTCTCTCAAAAAGGAAAATCAAAACAAACAGACAAGCTGAAAACAACAAACTAACAAGACAAAAACAATAACAGAACAAAATTTTGTCTCCTTTGCCTTCTCAGTCTCATCGGATTGAAAACTGTCATTCTCTCTGAGACATCTTAGAGTCAGTTTCTGGAGCTTCCATAGCATGACTTAGGGGCAGAGTCAGGTTACAAAGCACCAGAACAAGAAAGGGAGGAAATATCTTCGAGGGATGGGAATGGCCGAGTCAAGTGAGCTTTTTGCCCTTGCTAGCTGTAAATAAGTCAGGGGGCAGTCTGTTGATTATGTTAGTGGTAGCTAAGAGCACATACATGGGAGTCAGACATGTCTGAATTTGGGGCCTGGCTCTACCCAGATTCTCATTGTGGAAATTTGGGCACATCATTTTACTTTCCTGTGCCTTAGTTTCTTTATATAAAATAGGACAGTACCAACCACATGAGCTATAGGGATACTTTTTAAATGTATTGAAAATGGAAAATGGAAATGGGAAAGGGCTAGCAAAGGCAAATGGGTTAATAGCAAAAGCATCACAAAGCCCTTGCTTAAAAGTGCTTCACACAGCATGTGGTGAGCCTTTGATATAGTAGCTTAGGGTCTTTCTATTGGTCTATCTCCTTCCCTACTCTGGGTATATGGAGAATCCTCCACAGTCCCTGGTCCAGAGCATACCAGCATGATATAATTGCCTTTCTATTTCCATCTTCATTATTTTATATAAAAGCTCAAATTCTGTGATGCAATGCTGGGAATTCAGTCTTTGCAGCCAGGAAGCACTGGTGTCAGATTCCTTCCTACTCTGCCACTTACTGCTCCTGTGACCTTGTTAAAATAACTCAAATTTCTGTAACCTTTAGTTCATATCTTTAAAATGGGGAGGGTAATACCTAAATCCTAGCGGTAGGCACCATGAGAAAACTGCCTAGACCACACCTGAGATAGTATCTGGCCCAGAGCAGCACTCAATAAATGGTTTAAAAATTATTATTAATATCTAGAGGTGTCTCTACTGCTCCGGAATGAATGCAAGCCACCCTCTGACCTGCCAAAGAATAATGACTAATAAAAATAGCACTAAGTATTGAACCGGGGCCCTGGGCCAGGCAGTTCAGAGGTGGAAACTCACTCCCTAGGTAGTTTGTCAATATTTTATAGTCTTAGAAGTAGTTTGTGATTTGAAAATGGTGAAACCTGACCCCTTTGCCCTAAGGATGACAATTCTAGGAATTCTCGCTAAGGGGTTATTTAAGGATAGGTGCATTTATTTAGCTAGAATGACATTCATCCCATCAGTATTTATAGCGATTGAAATTTGGAAGTGACTCAAGCAACTACTGATGAATGCTTATGTAAGAGAAATCTATCTCATCCTCATAATGGAATCCTGGGCAGCAATTATGTATCAGTGTCTGGGGTGACAGAGCTGGTGTAGATCTTAGCTGATCCAGTTCTTATGCAAGTACATAGGCCTTTCAGAGTGAATCAAAATGCATGCTTGAAGTTTGTACATTATTATATGTAAATTATATTTTAATAAGAGCCATGCTGACTAAATGTTGGTGTAGGAATACTGTCATTATTTATCTCTTTTTAAAAAGCAGATAGTTAACTTTAGAAGTGTGTCAGGCATCAAAAACATAAAGTATTATATTTTTATAGTATTTAAAATATCATTTACAAGCTGGGCGTGGTGGTACATGCCTTTAACCCCAGCACTCAGGAGGCAGAGGCAGGTGAATCTCTGTGAGTTTGAGGCCTGGTCTACAAAACAAGTTCCAAGACACAGAGAAACCCTGTCTCAAAAAAACCATAAATATCTACAGATCTATAGATAGGAAACAGTATCTTAGATAGGCACTATTTAATATTAGACATGTAATATTTAATATGTACTATGCAGTATTCTATGCATATAAAAATCAGAAGCCACATTTCCTAAACCTATGTTGGTGGCTCACTGAGTTGAGCAGAGTGGCACATGCACATGATCTCTCATCACTCAGGAAACTGAGGCAGGAGGATGGCAAGCTCAAGGCCAACATGGGCTACATAGTAAGACCCCCATTTCAAAAAATACCTGCCTACTTTCTTTTCCCAGTTTCTGTATGTAGAACTCTGAAGGTCACTGGGGGATACTCTGAGGCTGGTCCTCCCATTTGGGTAGGGTTGGCACTATCTCATCTCTAGCATAAACTCAGGTTCCCAGTTCAATTCAGTGAAGACTGAGCACCAGTAGAGGCTTGGGTGTAACAGAAGGACTGTAAAAAGGCTTCCAGACGCTCCTGAGAGCCTCTGTTCCCACAAGTGAGCATCTTCTGGTGTTCCTGACAATATTCTGATCATCCATACAGATGTCATGACCTCAACTCACATGTGGCCCAATAAAAGGAGAGGAAGTCTTGACTACTATGCTTGATCCATCCATTATAGTCTGAGTGACAATAGGAAAAACGGAAAAGGCTTATCACGTCCTCTGTGATAATGTCCAGGGTCCTCAACTCAAGAAAGCAACCTAAAAGCTGCTCTCCTCTGAAAGCCTGTGCTGCTAGGCTTTACATAACACCACGTGGGGGCATCTGTAGCTCACTTTTAGCAAGGAAGCAACAGATAGGGCTGAGACATGACTATGGCACCATCATCACATCAGAACAGCTATGTGACTTTCTCAATAGAGGCCACACACGTTACACAGTACAGTGTCTTCTTCCCCTTCTCTCCCTCCTCTCTCATTTATCTATTATTTATCGACATCAGAAAGTACACCATCTTGCTAAAATCACATCCTATTTATATAACACTGCAGTCTATGGCTTCTATATTCACAGCCAAAATACTCAGTAACCACGTTGTGCGTTACCGAATGCCAAAAAGATGCCTCAGAGGGGTGTGTGGTGGAGGTGTCTGGAGGATTGTCCTATCTAGGTCAAATACCCAAAAGGCTGCCATATATACAAGCTTTTTAGTAACTCTCAAGGGCAGAAATTCGATCTGAGGACCAGCTGTGTAGGATAAAGAGGAAGCTCAAACTAGTGAACTGCTTTCTGTAATGGTTATCAACCCCCATCCCAGTGGAATGACCAACTATGGGGCATGCTCTACAGGCTGTATTCATGGTAGTTACACATTTATACTTGTGGGTCCCTAAGAAGTCCCACTCTGAGAACAGAGGCAATAGAGGGAATCTGAGGTTAAGTCACCCTTCTCCCAGGAAAGAACCAATTAACCGGCCCACAACTTAATCTGTATGTCATCTAGCTGTTGTCTCATGTTTTCTGTAAATTATAAGAAAGTTATAGACATGGTGGAGAGAAATTAGATTCTTTCCCTTCACAATTTGACCAAGTTCTAAATGACTCCATTTTCCTTTGTAGATTTCTGTTTCCTAATTTCTTTTGGAATCCAGGGAAACTGAGGTGGGGGGCTCTGGCCCTAAACTTAGTCCTCAGTTCTGTCACTAGTTAGTGATGTTGGGTTGCGTCCAATCGAAACTGCCTTTAATTATCTGAAGTGAGAAGAGTTCCTTGGCCAGGAGCTTAGTGTTGAAAGGAAACATGAGCAGCCACACCAGCTTCATCTGAGTCTCACTCTTGGGTCATTTGGGCCCTAAATTCAAACTCCACAGGGAGCGAGACCGTTTAGTCAAGACGGCACTCCCTAAACAATCAGGAATGAACTTTGAAGGAGCTGCCTCTAAGACAAGGAGCTGAGAGGGTTTTCAAAGGGAATGGAGGGCCTGCTGTGGAAAAACAGAAGCAAGATGTTGAACAGAGCAAAATACCACAGTGCACACTCCAGTTTCTGAACACTGGGCTGGAGAGATGGCTCGGCGATGAAGAATGCCTATTGCTCTGGCAGAGGACCCAAGTTTAGTTCCCAGCACCCACATCAGGGTAGCTCACAACCACCTGTAAGTCCAATTCCAGGGCATCTGATACCCTCTTCTGGCTTTTTTCTCTGGATGGACACACACACACACACTTTAAAAAGAAAACAATATCTAAATGCTACTTTAAAAATTGCACCCAGTGCCCAGTATTACCTGGATAGTCTGTTAAAAGCCTGAGAATCTATATTTTTAAAATATTCTCAAGGAATTTTAATGAGCAAGTAGGCAATATAAGCAATATATACAGTGTTTCTGAGGCCAGAGTAGTTGGATTTGAATTCCAGATTTGCCTCTAACATGAGCTAGCTAGCTGCATAACCTTTCACCTCCATTTCCATTTCTGGAAAAGGAGAAGAAGAGCTCTGGCCTCATGGGTTCCAGGTGGGGATTAACTGAGAATAACCAGAGTGAGAGCTTCCCCCTACACCCTGTGTGTTGTACATACTAAGTATAATTTCCACCAGTGAGCCTTTGAAGACTTAGGTGACGAGTGTGCAGTCTTATCCTGGGCATGACACACATCTATTCTGCTTTCCTCGAAAGAGAAACCCAGAGTCCCCTCCCTTGGTGCATTTGGGAGCCAGACCTGATAAACTGAGGATTTGGGGTGAGTGTAGTTCTTTTGACTGTTGAGTGAATCCCACACTGGTCTGCTCTGTGGGCCGTGGGCCGGCGGCGGCAGCCTCTGCTGTGCGGAGTGAGCTCGCCAAGGTCAGAGTGAACTTCTTCTCAACAGCCGCCTGTCCCTCACGGCCCCAAAGACAGAGCTTCATGCTGTGGAGGCAGAAGCAGATCCACAGTGCTAGAGGGGCAGAGAGGGGAACCAGCTGCTTCTGCTGCTCTCGTGGAGTAAGCCCGAGCTTGTGAATGAATGATTTCAGCTCCTCCTGGTCAGGGTAGGTTGAAGACAGAGCAGAACTTGTCTCAGAGCCTAATGAAAGCCATTTCCAGAAGCCTCTTGCCTCTGACCCTGCCAGCCCAGGGAAGCGGGGAAGGGGAAGTGAAAAGTCAGGTGACTCTGGAGAGAGCACCGGACTCTGGAGTCAGGAGACATGACTTCTAATCTTTCTGTCTTTGACCTTGTGTGTTGCCAAGCGCTCCCTCACCTTATGTGGTCTAGGATTCTATTATTTAAAGCATTAAGGGCTGGGAGATGGCTCAGTGGGTAAGTGTGCTTGCTGAGTCTGGACCACTAGCTCTCATGTAAAAAGCAGGGCATGCCTGTGACCCCAGTGCTGCTGAGGGGTGCAGACGGGAGGATCACTGGGGCTTGCTAATCAGCCAGCCTAGCAGAGAAAAAAAACAGCAAGCTCCAGGTTCAGTGAGAGACCCCATCTTCAAAGCATAAGGCAGAAAGTGAGAAAGCAGGACAGTTGGGGTCTTTCTTTGGCCTTTACTCACAGGCAAGTGCACATGCACTCATAGCACACACACACACACACACACACACACACACACACACACACACACACACACACAATCAGAGCCAGAATTCATTGATATGATTCTATTCTAAGCATGATACACACAATAACTCTTCACTTTTCATTATACATTAGAAAACAGGTTCTCATTGTTATCATACCACATTTCACACATGAGGAAGTTGAGGTACTCAGGCTTGCCAAGGGATTTATCCAGAGACACACATGACAATGAGCAAGCCCACATCTGGCCCTCAGCCCCATCTTATTAACTAGCAACTTAAACTGCCTCGCACCCTTGCACAATCCTGACTGCAGCAGCAGCCCTTTTCTTTGCACGTGTCCTGTCAAGACTTGGTGACCCCCAGTCTCAGGTCCACTGCGTCCAGATACACTCGACATCTCTCACTGCTGGACCAACACGATTCCTTTTCTGAGGAATTTAGAATTTGGACTCAAAGCTGTTGGCTTTAGGCTGGGCCAGTCACACATTTCTGAAAACGGTTTATTATATGTGAAAAGTATCAGGCTCGATGAATTTCCACATCTAGAATTTTTCTTTGTAATCATGAGCCTCTTATGCTTCTTCGGTCCCCACACCTCCAACCCCATCCATCAAGTTAACCATTACCCAGGCGACCAACGGTTTGCCTGTTTTCTCCTCGGGCAGCGATTTTATTTTGCAAAGAACATTTCATAGATTGAGCCTCTTACTAAAGCTGAAGTGTACAAGTCATTAGTATTGACTGTGGGTCCCCTGTTGTGAAGCAGGTCTCTAGAGCTTGTTCAGCTGGCTTGACTGCCACTTTATGCCTATTGATTACTAGCTACTCATTTCTCTCTCAGCCTCTAGCAACCAGGCTTGTACTCTTTGGTACTATGTGTTTGACTGTTGCAGATAACTTCATACAGTACTTGTCCTTCAGTGGTCAGCTTATTTCACTTATCATGGTGTCTTCAAGGTTCATTTATGTGATTTTGTATTGCAGAATTTCCTTCTCTTTTATGGCAGAGAGAGATTTGATTGTACAGACATATCACAGTTTCTTTATCCATCCATTCACCGAAGGACATTGTTTCTCTGCGCCTTGACGGTTGTGGCCAGTGTTGCAGTGCACATGGAGGTGTTGACCTCTGCAAGATCTTAATTTTAGTTCTTTAATTTTTTTGTTGTGTTTATTTGTTTTATTTTGTATGTAGATATTTTGCCTGCATGTATAAATGTGCACCATGTGTGTGGTTGGTGCCCACAGAGGTCAGAAGAGGGCATCAGACTCCATGGAGGTGGAGTTACAGGTGGTTGTAAGCCATCAGGTGGGTGCTGGGAATCAAACCCAGGTCCTCTGTAAGAGCAACAAGTGCTCTTAACCACTGTACCATCTCTCCAGTGTCTTAATTTCAGTTATATTGTATAGATATCTAGAGACTACTGGATCATATGGTTGTATGGTTGTCCAGTTCTCTCTCTCTCTCTCTCTCTCTCTCTCTCTCTCTCTCTCTCTCTCTCTCTCTCTCTCTGTGTGTGTGTGTGTGTGTGTGTGTGTGTGTGTGTGTGTATGTGCGCACATGTAGATTTACACGTGGAAAGTAGAAGGCACCTTCAGGTGTCATTCCTCTTCAGGCATGATCTACTGTGCTTTTTTGAGACAAGATCTCTCACTGGCCTGGGACTCACTCATTGGCCTAGGCTATCTGGTGGGCAAGTCATGGCAATCCACATGCCTCTTCTTCCCAAGCACTGGGATTACAAGTGTGCACCACCTTGCCTGCTCTTTTGTGCAGGCTCTGGGCATCAAACTTGGATTGTTATGCATGTGTGGTAAGCACGTGTCCGGGACTGAGCCATGTCCCCAACACCCCAGGCCATTCCATTTTTTATGTTTTATTGAATCTCCTGTGTTTTGTGGGCTACAGGCTTGATTACACATTCCTCCAAAGAAAGTACAGAAGTGACCAACAGGCCTGTAAAGATGCCCAAGTACAATCAACAGGGCTACGAAAATGTCACAATGAGATCTACTAAAATTTAAAATTGCAAGAGGTTCAGTGTTTCAGATCACCAGAGAAATGCCAATCAAAACTACACTATGTCATTCCATATCCATAAGGATAAAAAAGATAAATAATACTTAAAACTCCAAAGGCTCACAGGTGAGGATGTGGAGAAGTTAGAGTTCTTGAGCTGTGTTGAAGTGGGTGGGAGTACGAAATGGTGCAGCCACTTACAGACATGTTTGCATGATTGAACTCTCCCCAGTAAAATTTTACAGTTGACCCGCTGTGTATCTGGTGGCTTGGCTCAAAGCTTTGTGTGTGACCACGTGACTTTATAAGGATGTATGCTATTAATCAGAATGTCCAACTTCAAAGCCAGCGGAGGCCAGTCAGGAAAGTAAACAAGCCAAGTGTGACGATAGGGAGTGTCCACCTGGCCCATCACGCTGGCCTGGAAGCTCTCACTTAGCTCTATTCCTCACTCCAGTTCTTTTCGGGACCATGATCTAGATTTCCCAGCTTTGCCATCCAAGCCTGAAATTTCCTACATTTAGATGGAGGAAACAATTTGAGAATTACCACTGTACTGTTTTTGTTGTTGTTTATTTGTTTTTTTTTTTTTTTTCAAGACAGGATTTCTCTGTGTAGCCCTGGCTGTCCTGGAACTCTCTCTGTAGACCAGGTTGGCCTCGAACTCAGAGATCCACCTGCCTCTGCCTCTTAAGTGCTGGGATTAAAGGAGTGTGTCACCACTGCCCAGCTGTTTTTTGTTTTGTAAGTCATGGTCTTATGCAGCCTGGGATGCTCTTGAACTTGCTAAGGATGACCTGAACTTCAGATCCTTCACTTCCTGAGCTCTGGGATAACAGGTATCACCAGCA
Organism: Peromyscus eremicus; assembly: GCF_949786415.1. NCBI lineage: Eukaryota > Metazoa > Chordata > Mammalia > Rodentia > Cricetidae > Peromyscus > Peromyscus eremicus. The sequence continues at coordinate 80,023,530 of NC_081416.1, read as the reverse complement.
CACTCAGTTTATGCAATGGTAGGGATTGGACCCAGGCCTTCATGCCTGCTAGGCCAGCATTCTACCAGCTGAGCTGCACCCCTACACTCACTGTGGTGTGTTTTTGAAACATAGTTTTGGGCTGGAATCATCCCTGGACCTCCAGTTTACAACTTCTGCATGTGCAGGTGGAGACAGTCAGTGGAGGATACCTCAGGAAAAGAAGAGGAAATACAAATTTAGTCAAAGGGGCTGCTTCGGGGTGATGGGAGGGGTCTATCTTCTTCCACACTGTTGTTGAGGTTTGGATGGCCTGGGGACATTCATTTTCCTGACGGTGGCACACAACAAGGTGACACCTACTACAGTGCTCCTGCTGTTGGATCCTCCATGTGTCCAGTGGGATCTACAGGAGTAAGCCTGGCTGCTTGTTTCTTCTGAAGGCTTTGAGGGGAGTGTATTCATCACTCTGAATATTTGTTAGGTGCTCCTCTTTGCCAGGAACAGCATGGGACCTGCTAGAACTCACCTTCCCTTCCTGCACTCAGTCAGTTGCCTAGTTTCCTAATCAGACCTTTCTCCACACATTTTAAAATGTAGTCATGTCTGTCTGTCTACTGTCTAGCTATTGATCTGTCTCTGTAGTAGTGCTGGGAATGAACCCAGAGTTTCAGACACGCTAGGCAATAATTCTACCAATGAGCTCCACCTCCATCCAGACTCTAATTGTGTGTATGGTATCTGTGCAGTAATATGCAAGAGCATACTCTTATGTATACATCTGGAGACCAGAGGAGAATGTCAGGAGTCCTTCTCTAGGACCCTCCATCTTATTCCTCTGGACAGGATCTCTCATTGAGCCCAGAGCTAGGCTGGCAGCACTAACTCCTAACAATTCTTTCTCTTGTCCCCATGCCCCATAATTGAGGGGGACCCTGCAGGTGGTCATGGCAGGCAGGGAAAGGAACCATGAAGAGGTGATCAGATTGACTTCAACAACCTGGATCTAACCTTGGGGAGTCTGATGCCAGGCAGTGTATTCCCAACAAACTTAAACACAGTATAATTTAGAAAAAAGTTTCCTGGTGTAATACAATTCCCGGTACACAAAGCAGTGTAATTACAGTGAAGCCCAGCTCAGGGTGCATGTCATTTCTTCTAAGATGGGTCCTTGAGATGGGCTGCTTGTACTAGCTTTAGGGCCTAGGGAAGGATCTGGTGTGGTCTCAGTCATACAGATGGCATAGAAGTCATCTGGGCTCTCAGCCACCTCAGGCCCTGGCTGTGGGAGCTTGGGGAGCCCCTGACTATACAGATAATGTAAGGGTCATTTAGACTATTAGGTATCTCTAGTCCTAGTTGTGGGAGCTTGGGGAGCCCCTGACTATACAGGTAATGTAAGGGTCATTTAGACTATTAGGTATCTCCGGTTCTAGTTGTGGGAACTTGGAGAAGTCCTGGCTATATAGATAATATAAAGGTCATTTAGACTATTATGTATCTCCAATCCTAATTGTGGGAGTTTGGGGAAGTCCTGGCTATACAGGTAATGTAAGGACCATTTAGATTACTAGCCACCTCCAGTCCTGGTTGTAGGAGTTTGATTTGGCCTGGCCCAACAGATAACTGAGCTTGCCAGGCTGTTAATCACTTCTAATCCCCAGGTTTCTGAATGGAAGAACAGGTTTTACATCTTTCCCACTGGAAAGACAACCCTATGTGTTTAGCATTCCTGGTTTCTCTGGAAATCTGTGGCACAAAGACCTTCATGTTGTGCTCCCAACATATCATGTTGGGGTTGCAGGTGCTTGTGGGGCCACATGCAGTTTTTTTCTCCTTTGTGTGTGTGTGTGTGTGTGTGTGTGTGTGTGTGTGTGTGTGTGTGTGTGTGTGTTTGCATGTATGGAAAGGTGTGTAGAGGCCTGGGGTTGGTGTTAGGAGTCTTCCTTGGTTCTCCCCACCTTACATATGTAGGTTGCTCACCCACAGACCAGCCAGATTGCTCTGAGAACCCCATCTTCTCTTCCAAGAGCTGGGAGTCCAAGCTGACTGTCATGGCCACTGTGAGTTTTCATGCATTCTGGGGATCTGAATTCAGGCCCTCATGTTCACACAGCAGGTACTCTTACCAACCACTTTTTCAAACTCTATTTCTCTCTCTCTCTCTCTCTCTCTCTCTCTCTCTCTCTCTCTCTCTCTTTCTCTCCTTTTCTTTTAATTTGGGGTATGGAGAGGAGAGCCAGGCCCAATTGCCCTTTTCTCAATCCCAGACTCATCATTTCTACATATCAAAAAAAAAAAAAAAAAGAAAAGAAAAAGAAAAAGCCCTTAAAAAAACTTCATGAGAATCGGGCATTTGTTTGGCACCTTTCCCCAACTCCTGGGCTGAAATAGATTCTCTCCTATTTTTAAACAATACCTTCTGGTACTCTCAGTGGCAGTGTGAGATGAGGGCAGAGTAAAGTGTACAGGTTCAAGGGTGTGGTCCTGCATGGTAAAGAAGAGCATGCAGTCCAGAAGAAACACTCCTGGGGTCGGGTCTCACCTATGCGTTTTTCTCTTGTAGAGTAGGAACACCGATAGTCAACCCATTCCTCGCAGTTGCTGAGTTAGAACAGTGTGGCGGAGATGCCTGTGCAAGCTGTCCCTGCAACAGCGACAGTTATTACTTCCCCACCTCCACCGGACTCTGCAGTTCTCTGCAGGAGAACGGCTCAGGTCTGTGGTTTGATCCCTCCCCACCAGGACAGGGGTGGTATGTGGCAGCTCCAGCAGATGAGTAGAGCCGGGCCCTCCAAATGGCCTCTGAAGGATGAAGGCTTTCAAAACTGGACCTCAGTGCCAGCATGCACAGAGTCAGTGCTCCTCACTTAGGGCTCTTGTGTAGGTGGACCTGATTGATGGCTTGGGGTCAGAGTTGTGAGGATAGGAGCCTGCAAGCGCTGGAGACCCAGGGAACCGGGAGTGGATGATGGTCCACTGGCATTTATTTGCCTTAGCAGCATTTTTAGCAGTGCCAGGGATTCCTGTGTAATTCACAAACTCTCTATATCTTGTCCTCTCAAAGATCCTTCTGCCTTCCTAACACAGAGACCTGGGTGTGTCCAGTGCTCTGTGTCACAGGTGCCTCCTGGAAACCAGACACCTCCCAGTGTGCCTAGAAATCACACTAGAGCTTCTTTGCAAGTGCAGCCACCTCGTGTCTTGCATCTGGATGGTCTCCATTTAGTTGGGGGATTCAAACCACATCCCTCAGCCAGAATATGGCATCTAGGGGAAGCTGGGTCGGGAGCAGAGGGGATGGGCATGCATGTTTTCTGGCAATGGAAGACTTATTTATAAGTGAGATTGTTGTCTACTGCAGTGTGACTGTTTCCTGAAACCACTGTGTGCTTCGAACAGTGACTGCACTGAGAGGCCTCCCTGGGGAGGAGGCACTCTGGAACAGCCTTGACCTGAGGTCAACGGTACTTATAGGGGAAAACCCAGCGGTCCCTTTTGTCTTCTGAAGGAGGAACTGAGCCTGGACCTTAGAAGTGACTTGTGCAAGATCACAGATGTCATTTGCATTAAGATAACCTGGGTTAGGTATATGCTCCGTACTAGTCACGACACTGGGCACAATAAAATTGTGATTTCATGAGCCTTCACAGAACTAGAAAGCAAGAGCATTTGTTTATCGTATGCAGCAAACATATGGTGTCCACTGTGTGCCAGGCACTGTGTGCCCTTTTAATCCATAGAGTTCTCAGATCCCCCATGAGGATTCCATGCTGTTATTATTATTTAAAATTTGGGGGAGGAGGCAATATTTCTCTACATGACCCTACTAGCCTGAACGTGCTATGTAGTCTAGACTGGGCCCTAAGTCATGATCTTCCTGCCTCAGGCTCCGGAGTGCTAGAACCATAGGTGTGTGTCGCCATGCCTAACTCTTTCAGCTCTAAAGTAGAGGAAATGAAGAACAGAGAAGTTGGGGGAGCTGCTGTAGATCACACAGCTCTTAAGTCACTGAGTCGGGAGTAAACCGCAGTCTGGACTTACTGGGCCTGCCACTAAGCTACAGTGTGTTCCACACGGTGGCTCATCACTATGTGGAAGCAAGCCCAACGCTAGGTGAGAAGTCACTGGGCTAATTTCAGGCACTCACTTGATAGAAAGGAGGTGGCATCTCACCCTTCATAATTTGGATGCACAATGGGAGCTGGACTTCCTGAAAAGTCACTTAAAGGTGGGGCTGAATTTATTTGGTTAGGGTGGAGCTTGCTCTGCCCGCTTAGCCTTCCAGAAGGAATATATTCCGTGTGTGCTGTGGAGGACTCCCATTCTCTCCAGTGAGCCCTGGGCTCCATGCTTGGTCTAGCTAGCCGAGAACACTCCCCATAAATCCCAAAGTGGACACAGCTAGCTTACCTCGAAGGATGGGTGTCTACTAGGAAGAGCCACAGGAAGAGCAGTGTCGCACCTCTCTCAAGCAAGGCGTACTATCTGGTTAGAACATCAACCCGCATATAACTCTTCTGCGTTTTACCGGCCACTGGTTACCATAACAGGATGAAAATTCCAGTTTAAATGCAAAGAACTAATTAAAAAGAGAAAATACATAGAAATAAAAGAGTTTAGCCCTAACTACAAAGAGTTCAGTGGGAAGTACTTTTCTGAAGGAACATGAAGAAAAACTCAAATTAATTCCGAATTCATCGTTGCGCCCCCCACCCTCTCCCAGGTTCTGCATCCCCTACCATCCCACTTTGCTCAGCTGTAGCACGCCCCTCTGCTAGCTGCTTGTCCTCAGTCCTGATCAGCTCCCTTCCTTGTTCAGCTCGGGTGGAGAGCCTGGGTTTGGATACTCTTAGGGCTACTGAGCTGGCCCTGTTGTTACAGGCTAAACAGAAGGAGCCCTAAGTGGGGCAGTCTGGAGGGCTGCTGTATAGGCGTGTTGAGTATCATATAACTCTCTAAAGCTAATCAAAGCTTTAAAAGTTTAAGGAGAAAAAAAGATAGCCCAGGAATGCTGGGGAGGGATGGGTGGTTCAGTATTTTTGAGATGCCAAGATGTCACAAACCTTTCATATATTAAAATAGCATGTTTGGAGGTAGGAACAGAGAGATCACTGGAGCATAAGGGAAATTTAAAAGTGAACAAAAGATCCATAAGAAATTAGCACGTGATAAAAGAGACATTTCAAACCAGCAGGGAGAAAGATGCATTCCGTGTGTGTTGTTACGACTGGCTAAACTCTAAGAAAGGAATGAACGTCTTTTCTCAGAGCTCATATTAAGATGAATTCCAAGGGAAATCATAATCTTAGAATAAAAGATGGAAAATGTGGAGGGACCAGAAGGAAATATTGGAGAGGGATTTCTAATTATGACAATAGGATAAGACCCAGAAAGAGAAAGAGAGATCTATGCTTTATTACACGTGTGCATATATGAAAACATACACACACCACACATGCATTGTACATGCATACCACACATGTACATATACACATACACACCACATACAGATGCAAATACATACACATACAAAGATATCCACATATATACATATACATGTACTCCCCCCGACATGCTCTACATACTGAATAAAGATCATCAACAGGAATAAAAGGCAAATGAAGAACTAGGAAAATTTTATATTGTGAGTGAATAATTAATATCCTTAATTAATACATGGGAAAATTTGTTACAAGTAATTAGAAAGAAATGAACTTGAATTTAAAAATGGGCAAATGAAGGCTGGGGATATAGTCAGTGGAGAAAGCTCTTGCCTAGCACAGGCAAGGCCCTGGATTTCGTCTCTGCACCATAGAAAGGGAAGGGGTGAAGAATAATGAAAGGAAATTAACAGTAGCCATGGATACTAATTAAATGTATATTTCCATCAGTTACTGCTGGGCGGCTCCCATGAAATGTCTCAGCAAACTCTCTTGTTTACCTAGGAACTAGGTTTTATTATTTTGTAAACCGTTTCCAATGACAATCTAAATCTGAATAATTTGTCCGGAGTGAAAGAGCTAACTGCCAGAGGCAGGAGTGAAGTTTGGAAGTGGCTATCCTCTAGCCCCTGACACTGACTTTGACCATGTATGTGCTGGGACCCAGGAAGTCATCTCTAGAGTTCTACCAGGTTTACAGGTGAAAGTTCATCCTTGAAATTGAACAGTCACTTACCGGGAAGAGGGCAGGGACTAGAGCCATTTAGCAAACCCCCAATCACCTCACCCACATCTTTTACACCCTCTATGGGTTTTACTCATTCTCTTCTGCAAGAACCAAACATAGCGCCCCCTCTCTCTT